>NC_072006.2:2500-5000 GCF_028885655.2 Pongo abelii
ACCCTAACCCTAACCCTAACCCTAACCCTAACCCTAACCCTAACCCTAACCCTAACCCTAACCCTAACCCTAACCCTAACCCTAACCCTAACCCTAACCCTAACCCTAACCCTAACCCTAACCCTAACCCTAACCCTAACCCTAACCCTAACCCTAACCCTAACCCTAACCCTAACCCTAACCCTAACCCTAACCCTAACCCTAACCCTAACCCTAACCCTAACCCTAACCCTAACCCTAACCCTAACCCTAACCCTAACCCTAACCCTAACCCTAACCCTAACCCTAACCCTAACCCTAACCCTAACCCTAACCCTAACCCTAACCCTAACCCTAACCCTAACCCTAACCCTAACCCTAACCCTAACCCTAACCCTAACCCTAACCCTAACCCTAACCCTAACCCTAACCCTAACCCTAACCCTAACCCTAACCCTAACCCTAACCCTAACCCTAACCCTAACCCTAACCCTAACCCTAACCCTAACCCTAACCCTAACCCTAACCCTAACCCTAACCCTAACCCTAACCCTAACCCTAACCCTAACCCTAACCCTAACCCTAACCCTAACCCTAACCCTAACCCTAACCCTAACCCTAACCCTAACCCTAACCCTAACCCTAACCCTAACCCTAACCCTAACCCTAACCCTAACCCTAACCCTAACCCTAACCCTAACCCTAACCCTAACCCTAACCCTAACCCTAACCCTAACCCTAACCCTAACCCTAACCCTAACCCTAACCCTAACCCTAACCCTAACCCTAACCCTAACCCTAACCCTAACCCTAACCCTAACCCTAACCCTAACCCTAACCCTAACCCTAACCCTAACCCTAACCCTAACCCTAACCCTAACCCTAACCCTAACCCTAACCCTAACCCTAACCCTAACCCTAACCCTAACCCTAACCCTAACCCTAACCCTAACCCTAACCCTAACCCTAACCCTAACCCTAACCCTAACCCTAACCCTAACCCTAACCCTAACCCTAACCCTAACCCTAACCCTAACCCTAACCCTAACCCTAACCCTAACCCTAACCCTAACCCTAACCCTAACCCTAACCCTAACCCTAACCCTAACCCTAACCCTAACCCTAACCCTAACCCTAACCCTAACCCTAACCCTAACCCTAACCCTAACCCTAACCCTAACCCTAACCCTAACCCTAACCCTAACCCTAACCCTAACCCTAACCCTAACCCTAACCCTAACCCTAACCCTAACCCTAACCCTAACCCTAACCCTAACCCTAACCCTAACCCTAACCCTAACCCTAACCCTAACCCTAACCCTAACCCTAACCCTAACCCTAACCCTAACCCTAACCCTAACCCTAACCCTAACCCTAACCCTAACCCTAACCCTAACCCTAACCCTAACCCTAACCCTAACCCTAACCCTAACCCTAACCCTAACCCTAACCCTAACCCTAACCCTAACCCTAACCCTAACCCTAACCCTAACCCTAACCCTAACCCTAACCCTAACCCTAACCCTAACCCTAACCCTAACCCTAACCCTAACCCTAACCCTAACCCTAACCCTAACCCTAACCCTAACCCTAACCCTAACCCTAACCCTAACCCTAACCCTAACCCTAACCCTAACCCTAACCCTAACCCTAACCCTAACCCTAACCCTAACCCTAACCCTAACCCTAACCCTAACCCTAACCCTAACCCTAACCCTAACCCTAACCCTAACCCTAACCCTAACCCTAACCCTAACCCTAACCCTAACCCTAACCCTAACCCTAACCCTAACCCTAACCCTAACCCTAACCCTAACCCTAACCCTAACCCTAACCCTAACCCTAACCCTAACCCTAACCCTAACCCTAACCCTAACCCTAACCCTAACCCTAACCCTAACCCTAACCCTAACCCTAACCCTAACCCTAACCCTAACCCTAACCCTAACCCTAACCCTAACCCTAACCCTAACCCTAACCCTAACCCTAACCCTAACCCTAACCCTAACCCTAACCCTAACCCTAACCCTAACCCTAACCCTAACCCTAACCCTAACCCTAACCCTAACCCTAACCCTAACCCTAACCCTAACCCTAACCCTAACCCTAACCCTAACCCTAACCCTAACCCTAACCCTAACCCTAACCCTAACCCTAACCCTAACCCTAACCCTAACCCTAACCCTAACCCTAACCCTAACCCTAACCCTAACCCTAACCCTAACCCTAACCCTAACCCTAACCCTAACCCTAACCCTAACCCTAACCCTAACCCTAACCCTAACCCTAACCCTAACCCTAACCCTAACCCTAACCCTAACCCTAACCCTAACCCTAACCCTAACCCTAACCCTAACCCTAACCCTAACCCTAACCCTAACCCTAACCCTAACCCTAACCCTAACCCTAACCCTAACCCTAACCCTAACCCTAACCCTAACCCTAACCCTAACCCTAACCCTAACCCTAACCCTAACCCTAACCCTAACCCTAACCCTAACCCTAACCCTAACCCTAACCC